>NW_027556180.1:178419007-178454007 GCF_003287225.1 Phascolarctos cinereus | reverse complement strand
GTAATAGTAGTAGTAGTAGTAGTGGTAGTAATAATAGTGGTGGTAATAGCAGCAGCAGTAGTAGTTGTAGTTGTGGTAGTAGTGGAGGTGGTGGTAGCAGTAGTGGTAGTAATAGAAGTAATAATAGTGGTGGTGGTGATAGTAGTAGTTGTAGCAGCAGTAAGCAGCAGCAGCAATAGAGTAATACTAGTAGTAGTTATAGTTGTAGTAGTAGTAGCAGTAGTAGCAGAAGTAGCAGTAGAAGTAACATTTTATAGCACTTTGAGATTTGAGATGCAACATGACATAGTAGATACATGGAGAGCTGACTTTGACATCAGGGTTCAAGTTCTACCTTTGGTATATGCTAGCTATATGGTCTTAGGCATTGCTCTAGGCAACTCCATGACACTATAAGATACATAGAAGGTGCCAACCTGGTTATTAGAGGGAAATTCCTCATAATACCATTGAAACCACACATCCCATTCTTATTGCTATTCAATGTTTACAAAGTGTTTTGTAGGTATTATCTCATAGGAAAATGAGTAAAGGAATAAATTCTATTTAAGAAGCAGAAAAATTACTCTGGTAACAGATGAATATTAGAGTAAAAGCGAGAAAACCTACCCTGGCCTTTTATAGTAAAGGCTTATACAATTAAGGTGGTAGCAATGAAGATAGTGAAGATAATACTGAGCTAGGGCTAGATATCAGATTGGCTATTTGAGGACGTTGAATGCAATGAACCAGAATACCACCAGGATTCCTAACATAAGAGACTAGGTTAATGATTATACCACTTACAGAAATAATGGAAGAAAAGTAGGTGTGATTTGGATTTGAAAATTCTGATGTTTAGGACCTCAATGAGGGTTGGGGGTGGAGTTCATCTGCAGATATCCCTTACGTAGTTGAAGATGCAGGTCTGGAACTCAGTAGAAGGTTCAAAACTAGAAATAAAGATTTGGGGGTTATCTGTATAGATGTGGTAATTCAAGGCACAGAAATGAGATGAATCAAACTATGAAAGGAGAAAATGTTAAAAAAAAAAAAGAAAAAAGCATTAAGGACAAAACTTTAAGGAATATTGAAGGGGAAAAAAAAGCAAAGAGATAGCAAAGAAGATAAAGAACGGGAACTAGGGAAGTAGAGGAAAAACTGAGGTTTTCCCCTTTGTATCACCAATGTGGTACACAGTGCTTTGCCTGGAGCAGATGCGCAAATAAATGTTGGATTGAGGAAATGAATTAAAATGAATTGATAAAGGAAAGGGTAGTGTTTGTGGAACCAAGAGAAGAAAGTAGCCAGAGTGAATGGCCAATAGTGTCCAATGCTGCTAAAGGTCAAAGAGAATAAAGATTGCTTTAAAAAAAAAAGGCTACTGTATTTGGCAATTAGGAGATCAATGTTGATTTTTGAGAGCTTTAATTGAGTAGTGGGGATGGAGATGAGATCAAAATTTTTTTTAAAAAAATGAGTGGTGAAGAAGTGAAAACACAGGACATAAAGTGCTTTTCTAAGAAATTAGGCTATGAAAGGGAGGAGATGGGGCAGTAGCTGGATGGATGCCAAAGCCTGTCTGTTTCAATAAAATGCACCAATAAGTATACTAGGGACTACCTTTCTTAACTTGTTTGGCTTTATGCCAGGTAGTGAAAGTTTTCTGGCAGTGATGAGCTTGAGGCCACCAAACTTAGTTTAATTCAAATTTTATCCTCCTTGCTCCTCAATTCCTATTTGTCGAGACAAATTCTCTAAATGTATAAGCTGCTCCCTGGGAGAGAGTTAGCTACTTCAGGGAGCTACATTAACTCTTTCAGGTCACTAGGGAAACATATAGGAAATTTCTGCTTCATTTAACTAAAGAGTACTATGTTGACTTTGGACATCCTGGGACTTTGCTCTAATGCTCAGAGAAAACAAGAAAGGATGAACATGTAGCAGCAGCATCTCTACTTGTACTATTGTATTCCTGGAACCAGAGACAGCACCAGACAAATTTATAAAACAGGTAGTTTGTTTTGGGCCTCACAATTCTTCAATTTCACATTTCACCTTTAAAATCCCACAATGTCTTTTCCCTAAGCACCTTCCTCAGACATACCATCAACTCAATCCTACCTTTCCCAGACCTGTATTTTCCTGATTCTTCTCTCACCTCTTGGACCGCTTCTAAATTTTTTATTAAGTCTTTTTCTTCTCACCCCCTGAAGCAGGAACTGCCTTAGACATTGTCCTCAGCCCTCTTTACCCTATCCATCCTTCTTTCATAATTTCATCTACTCCCACCATTTCAAATGTCTTAAGAGACATTTATTCGGCGCTTTTAATGTGCAAATGTGTGTTAGACACTAGGAAAGATAAGTAAGATGTGGCTCCTGACTAGGAATTATCATCTTAGAGCAGGAACATAACATAAAATACAGTCAAATGAACAAAACAGCAAAATAAGAAACAAACATACTGAAATGTGCAGTTTATCACATGCAATAAGAAACATGTAATTATATTCAAAGTACAATTAAAATGGGAATTCCACAGCATTACATGTAGTTATATTATGTAGACATATGAGATTATATAATGCCCAGATATGTGTATAACTGCTTCTTTGGATTTCCTGTAATATCCTAATTTAGCTTAGTGACTGGTCTAATGTTTCTAGTTCCTTGTTATTTACTAACTTCTCTATTCCTATATCTGAGTGAAGTAGTTGATATGAGCTGACCATTAGGATGTTATATGACCAGGAAAGAACAGAGCAAAGCTAACCCAACTCTAGTACTTGATATTGTCTCACTTAATAAAATTTAAGGTCATATTAGTTTAAAAAAATCATCACAGGCTTGGCAGAAGCTTGGAAGATTAGCTGAGAGTACGTATGTGTTCTGTACCAATTCTAAGCAAGACAAGAGTTGTCTCTGGGTTCAGTTCGCCTGTCCTATGATAGGAAATACTCAGTTTCTCTATTACTTGGTCCATATTTGAGTCCAAAGTTCCATGTAATTGGTTGATGACCTCTTTAACTTAGCCTTCACTATGGTCAATAATTAACGTCCATAATTTCTCTCTACTTGTTCATTAGACATTCTGACTAACTCTCCAGTGGTGGCTGTGATGAACAGGCCCTTTTCATTCTCTAAGGCTATTCTGTGAATGGGAAAGTTAACCAGTCTTTGAACAACTTTATATGGGTTACCTTTTCACTGGACAGTACTTTAAAGTCCAAGATTTTTTTCAACAGAACTTTATTGCTTTGTTGAAGGTCTTGACAATGTATTCTGGCATCATGATATCTTTTGTTTCTATCATAGGTCTTCTGAGTTGAAGCCATGGCTATTTAGAAGGCATGTCTCTGCTTCTCTAACAATTGTGACGTATACTGATTATAAATAATTATGTCATTTCCTTCCTCTGAGGTACCAAAAAAAAGTCAATGAATAGGTGTGTTTTTAGCTCAGATGTGAACGAGACAATTCTATACCTTTATTCAACTCAATTCAATTTTTAAAGTATTTATTAAACTATGTACCACGTACTGTGCTAAGCACTGGGAATGCAAATAGAAAAAAGAAAGTCTCTGCGCTGAAGGAGGGCATATCCCAGAAATGACGTTTTTGACACCACTGAGCTTTTTAATTCTGGTCTCAACCCCCAACACCACCACCACCAATGTGTGGTTAAAATATTTAGACTGAGGGTCTCCTTATGGATGTAGACATTTTGATATCTGTAGAGACCTACATTTCTTGCTCTCAAAGTCTCTACCTTATTAAGGTAGGGAATCCATATACTGAAAAAAAATTTTCTCTTGATACTCTGGTAACAGTAATTGCTTTTCTTGTTACCCCTCCCCCACTTAGCTTGGTTTGTAATTGGGTTACCCTGGAAGCTCTGTCTCTATTAATGTAGCACAAGACCATACTAGCTTTTGTTCGCTGCCAAATCATGCTTATTGAGCTTGTGGTCCACTAACACCCCACTGCTACCTAGCCATGACTCTTTTATCTTGAATTGGTCAAGGTGATTTTCTGCACCAAAGTGTAAAACTTTGCACTTATCTCACTTGAATTTTATCTTATTAAATTCAGCCCAATACTCTACCCTGTCAAGACCTTCTGGATGCTGATTTCATTGTCCAGTGCTTTAGCTATCTCTCCCAGCTTTGTGTCATCTATAAATTTGATGAATGTAGATCATCTATGTCATTATCCAAGGAACTGACAATACAATGTTAAATAGCACAAGTCCAGGTGTAGATTCCTGGGGTTTTCCACTAGAGACCTTTCATCATGTGAAATCTGAACCAATAATTACTCTTTGAGTTCAGCTAGCCAACAAATTATAAATCCATCTAATTACATATAGTATGATAGAGGATTTACTTCCCCAATCCATATATATATATAAGCTAGTCAGGTCCCCCAGAGTACAGCTGCTAGATTTCTTCCTCAGATTTATGGAGTTAACCCTAAAGTTCAATATTATTTGCCTGAGATCTCATTCTAGTGTGTTCACCAGTTACAATAAATAGTTCCTGCAAATTATCCCAATGTCATTTTGCCAATTAATATTAATTAGCTACAGGGGTGGGGAACTTGTGGCCTTTAGATTCAGTCAAAAAGACCACACTTAAGGATCTAAAAGGCCATGTGTGGCCTCAAGGCCACAAAAGTATATGGCAAGAACCTAAGTACAAACACATTGCCCCAAACCAAAGCACACTGTCCTCCGGGGAGAATGGGCTCAAACTTAAGGTGGTAGCTAAAAACATTTGTCCCACCAACTTCACATCCAAATGCCATCATAGCTGATGGATAGATATGAGGAAGTTCCACAAGAGTGGTATGAGATAAGCAAGGTGTCCCAGAAGCCAAGATGGTGGAGTAAACAGTGAATCACTGTAACTCTCTCATATTCACCTCCAAACATCCTGAAATACATGCCCCCAAATAAATCTTGGAGCAGCAGAACTATCAAAAAGAAGGGTGAAATAATCTTTTAGCCCAAGAAACTTGGGAGATCAGCAAGAAAAGTCCATCTCAATTGGATAAAGGGGAAATCACACTCCAGGACAGGAAGCATCCCAGCAAGCCAGCAGTGAACCCCACCTCAGCTAACCAATGAGAGATCCTGAGCCCCAGTGTGGTGGAGCAGGCAAATGCCAACACCAGGACCTCCCACATACCTTAGCATAGCCAGGGGAACTAGCAGACTCCAGCTCCATGAACTACCACCTGCAACAGTGTAGCCCTGGACAAAAAGGAATCCTCCAGTAGCCAGACTTCCACATGTTTCAGCACAGCCCAGGGCAAACAGGCAGCCTCCAGAGGCCAAACTGCCAGGGGCTTCAGTGTAGCTCCAGCAAAACGTGGAAATATCCCACCAGACTTCAGTAAATGCCATACAACACCACTAAGACCCTAGCTTCAGGACCAGGTAAGCTGCAAGAATCCTACAGCCTCCAGCAGCACCAGCCAGCCCCTGCCCCACTTCCACAGCACAGCACCAGACGTGAGGTAAACATCCACTAACACAAGAAACCTGAGACAGTGTCCCTTCCACCTTGGGAGAAGAGCTCAAATTTAAAAGAAAAGAAAAAGAACACACACACACACACACACACACACACACACACACACACACACACAGAGATGAGCAAAAGATTAAAAAAAAAATCTGACCATAGAAAGTTATTATGGTGACAGAGAAGACCAGCACACAAACTCAGAAGAGGACAACAATGTTAAAATGTCTGTGGGCAAAACCCAAAAGAAAAACAGGAAGTAGTTCCAAACCCAGAAAGAACTCATAGAAGAATTCAAAAAGGAGCTTAAAAATCATGTAAGAAAAGTAGAAGTAAAAATGGGGAAAGAAATGAGAGTGATGCAAGACAATTATGAAAAAAAGAGTCAACAGCTTGGAAAACTGCTTAAAAATAAGAATTGGCCAAATCCGAAAAGAGATACAAAAATGCACTGAAGAAAACAACTCTTTAAAGAGTACAATTGGCCAGATGGAAAAGAAAGTACAAAAGTTAATTGAAAAAAACACCTTAAAATTTAAAATTGGGCAAGTGGAAGTTAATGACTCTATGAGACATCATAAGGCAATCAAATTCAAAAGAATGAAAGAAAATGGAAGAAAATGTGAAATATTTCATGGGGAAAACAACTGAACTGGAAATAGATCCAGGAGAGAAAACATTAGAGTCATTGGACTACCTGAAAGCCGTAATCAAAACCTAGACAGCATCTTGCAAGAAATGATCAAGGAAAACTGCCCTGATGTCCTGGAATCAGAGGGCAAAATAGTCACTGAAAGAATCTACTGGTCATCTCGGGAAAGAGATCCCACAATAAAAATTCCAAGGGACATTATAGCCAAATTTCAGAACTATCAGGTCAAGGAAAAAATACTGCAAGTGGCCAGAAAGAAAAAATTTAAATATCAGGGAGTCACAATCAGGATTACACAGGACCTGGCAGCTGTAACATTAAAGGATCAGAGGTAATGGAACATGACATTCTGGAAGGCAAAGGAGCCAGAACCACAACCAAGAATCACTTACCTGGTGAAATTAAGCATAATACATAAAGGGAAAATGGTCATTCAATGAAATAGAAAGATTTCAAGCTTTCATAAGGACTAGAACTAAACCTTTCATAAGGACTAGAACACAAGGACCAGAACTAAACCAAAAATTTGACCTCCAATATCAAGACCCAAGAAAAGAAAAAGCAGGTAAAAAGGGAAAAGAAAAAATAAGGGATTCAATAAAGCTAAACCATTCATATGCCTACCCAGGAAGATAATACTTGTAATTCTTAAAAATTTTATCACTAATACCACAGCTAGAAGGAATATACATAGGCAGAAAGTACTGGTGTAAGGTGAATTTGAGGGAATGACATAAAAAAAAAATTAAGGAATGGGAAAGGGGAGTACAATGGGTACAGAAGGAAGGGAGAGGTAGAATGGGTAAATTATTTCACAGGAAGAGCATGAAAGACCTATTACAGTGGAAGAGAAGATGAGAGGGTTGGATCATGAGCATCGCTTGAATCTTACTCTCATCAGTACTGGCTCAAAGAGGGAATCATATATACTTAGTTCAATATAGAAATCCATGTTACGTGATGGGGAAGTAGAAGGAGAGGAGATTAAGTAAATGGGGGGGAGGAGACAGACAGAAGGGAGGACAGATCAGGGGAGACAGAAGCAAAATACTGGTGAGGAGGGAAAGGGTGAAAGGAGAGAGATGACAAACAGAAGGGAAATACAGAGGTACTAATCATAACTCTAATACAAAGGAATGAACTCTCCCACAAAATGGAAGTGGATGGCAGAGTGGATTAAAAATTAGAATACTACAAGCTAGTGTATACCAGTAAAACACCTGAAGAAGTAAAGGTAAGGGGCTGGAGCAAAATCTATTATGCTTCAGCTGAAGTAAAAAAAAAAAAATAAAGTAGCGGTAGCAATCCTGATCTCAAAGTAAAAGCTAAAAATGAACCTAATTTAAAGAGATAAGAAAGGAAATTACACTTTTCTAAAAGGTACCATAGACAATGAAGCAATCTCAGTATTAAACATATATGCACCAAGAAGGAAAGCACCTGAATTCTTTTTTGTTTTTTGTTCGTTTGTTTTTTAGGCAGTTGGGGTTAAGTGACTTGCCCAGGGTCACACAGCTAGTAAGTGTCAAGTGTTTGGTCTGAGGCCGGATTTGAACTCAGGTACTCCTGACTTCAGAGCCGGTGCTCTATCCGCTGTGCAACCTAGCTGCCCCAAGCATCTGAATTCTTAAAGAAGTTAACTGAGAACTTCTGCTTCTGCGAGCCAAGACAGCAGAGTAAAAAGGTAGTTGCTCCCACCCTCCCCTATCAACCTCTGAAAACCCAGAAAATATCACCCCAGGAAAAAAAAAACCCTGGAACAGCTGAACAGAAGAAAGATGGGGAACAGCAGTGCAGCAGCCCAGCGAACGGGTTTCCCAGTGCCTCAGCAAAAATAAGGGAAGCAGCACTACAAAGGGCCCCAGGAGGATAAACACCCTGCAACATTCATCTGTAAGGAGCTGAAGAAAGCAACCTAGAGTCTTCCTAAAAACCCTGCCTTGCTGATTCCAACCCAACATCAGGTAAGCTGTCAGAACCCTACAGCCTCCCAACTGTCAAACAGGAGAAGATCCTGAAGGCCAGGTGGTAGAGCAGGCAAACACCAACACCTGGACCTCTGGTTGCCTCAGCGAGGGTGGGGAAACCAGTGGAAACTAGCTCAGAAAACCACCAGGTACCTCAGCCCCCAACCACAAAGGAATCTCCCAATGCATTAGCAGAAAGGAGGGAGGCAGCATTACAAGGTGCCCCAGGCAGGTAAACACCCTGCAGCACCCATCTAAAAGGAGCTGAAGAAAGCTAAAGGAAAGGAAAAGCAGACAACCTAGAATTGCCTGAAAGTTCCAGCCTTGCTGATTCCAGCCCAACATGAGGTAAGCTGCCAGAAACCTACAGCCTCCAATTGCCAACATAAGAGGCCCCAGCACACAAAGCCAGTGACCAAAACCTAAGCTCCCAACACAAGATGCTTGGGTCAGTACCCTCTGTGCCCCAGCAGGAGAGCTCAATCTCTTTAACAGCCAGGGAATAAAGAAACATTGTGAGTAAAAAGAAACGTGCCATCGATTCATATTATGAGAAGAGTAAGATCAAGACAGAAATTCTGAAGAAGAAACATTGTCAACAAACCCACATCTGCAACATCAAAAGGAATATGAACCAGTCTGAAGCCAAAAAGCCTTCTTAGAAGAGCTCAAGAAGGGTTTTAAAAGTCTAATAAGAGAGGTAGAAAGTCTTAAAAATACATTGGCCAAATGGAAAAAAAAAGTATACTGAAGAAACAAATTCTTAAAAATACATTGGCCAATTGAAAGGAAGTACAAAAAGTACAGAAAAACAATCTGTTCAAAAACTAGAATTGGACAATAGAAACTAATGACTCTATAGAGAGCAAGAATCAGTCAAAAGAATAAAAAAATGAAAAGTAGATGAAAACATAAAATACTCATTGGTAAAACAAACCTGAAATCGATCCAGAAGACAATTTAAAAATATTGGACTACTGAAAATCATGATGAAAAAAAGAAATGACAGTATCTTTCAGGAAATTGTAAGGAAAACTGCCCTAAAGTCCTAGAACCAGAGGTAAAAACTGGAAAAAGACACGTCACCACCTTAAAGAGATCCAAATTGACAACACTAAGAATATAATAGCAAAATTCTAAAATTGCCAGATGAAAGGAAGGTGCAAGCAGCCAGAAAGAAACAATTTAAATATCATGGAACCACAGTCAGGATTATACAGGACTTTGCAGCTTCTACATTAAAAGATCTAAGGTATTGAACATGATATTCTGTAAGGCAAAGGAGCTTGGATTGTATCCAAAGATCAACTACCCAGCAAAAATGAGCATGATTTTTCAAGGGAGGAGATGGATATTCAATGAAATAGGGGACTTCCAAACCTTCGATAAAAAGACAAAGCTCAACAAAAAATTTGATCTTCAAGTACAAGATTCAAGAAAGACATAAAAGGTAAATGGGACAGAAGGACACAATATGTTGTTAATAAGGGGACTGTTTACATCCCTACAAGGGAAGATGACACTTGCAACTCTTGAGAATTGCAATGTTATTACATCATGTTAAAGGAGCATACATAAAGGGGGTGGATATTAGCTGACTTTGATGTAAAGACAAAAAAAAATCTAATCAAGTGCGTTAAATGGTTCCAAGTAAGTGGATTAGTCTAATTTTAGAAAATGTACAGAGAAAGGAGGAGGCAGATAAGGGTAAATTACATTACAGGAAAAGACAAAATCCTATTACAGAGAGGGAAAGAAGGGAGGGGTGAGCATTGTTTGAACCTTACTCCATCAGATTTGGTCAAGAAAGGGAATAACATAATCAGGTAAGAAATCTAACTTGCACTATAGTAGTAGGAGGGAAAAGGGGAAAGAAAAGGGAGGGGATAGAAGGGAGGGAAGAACAGTAAGGCTAAAGGGGAAAAAAGGGAAAGGAGGGAGGGACAGAGGGAGGCGGTTGTCAAAAGCAAAACACTAGTGAGTAATTTTCACTTACGACTTCACTAATGTGAAAATATATTTAACAGGAATATAAATGTATAGCCTATATCAGATTGCATGCCATCCTGGGGAGGCTGGTGGGGAGGAAGGAGGAGAAAAATTTTAAACTCAAAAGCATATGGAAATGATTGTTGCTAAATCAAAATAAATTAATAAAATAAATTTTAAAAAAGATTTTAAAAAAAGAAGTTAAGTGAGTTACAGGAAGAAATAGACAGCAAAACTATACTAGTGGGGGACCTCAACTGCTCCCTCTCAAAACTTGATGAATCCAAAAAAATGAATAAATAAATAAGAAAGAAACCAAAGAGATAAATGGAATATTAGAAAATTAGGTATGAGAAACCTTTTGCATTAGACATAAAGGGTGACACTATAAGCAAATTAGAAGAGCAAAGAATAGTCTACCTGTTAGATCTGTAGGGAGGGGAAGAATTCATGACCAAACAAGAGATAGAGAACATTACAAAAGGTAGAATAGGCAATTCTGACCATATTAAATTGAAAAGCTTTTGTACAAACAAAATCAATGCAACCAAGATTAGAAGAAAAGCAGAAAACTGGGTAACAATCTTTATAACAAGTGTCTCTGATAAAGGCCTTATTTCTCAAATATATAGAGAACTGAGCCAAATTTACAAGAATACAAGCCATTCCCCAATTGATAAATGATCAAAGGATATGAACAGATGGTTTTCAGATGAAGAACTCAAAGCTATCTACAGGCATATGAAGAAATGCTTTAAATCATTTTTGAGTAAAGAAATTAAAATTAAGACAACTCTGAGGTATTACCTCATGCCTATCATATTGGCTAATATAACAGAAAAGGAAAACAATAAATGCTGGAGATGTGGGAAAATTGGAACACTAATGCACTGTTGGGGGAGTTGTGAACTGATCCAACCATTCTGGAGAGCAATTTGGAACTATGCCCAAAGGGCAACCAAGCTGTGGTTTGACCCAGCTTTGACCCAGCAATACCACTACTAGGTCTGTATCCCAAAGAGATTGTAAAAATCTGAAATGGACATACATGTGCAAAAATATTTATAACAACCCTTTTTGGTGGTGGCAAAATACTGGAAATTAAGAGGATGCCCATCAACTGGGGAATGGCTGGACAAGGTGTGGTATATGAATGTAATAGAATATTATTGTGTAATAAGAAATGATGAACAGGCAGATTTCAGAAAAACCTGGAAAGACTTGTACAAACTTGTACAAAGGAAAATGAGAAGAATCAGGAAAACATTGTACACAGTCTCAGCAACATTGTGTGATGATCAACTATAAATGACTGAGCTTTTCTTAGCCTACCATTTTCAGAAAAAGGAAGGAATGGAGGAAGAAAAATTTGGAACTCAAAATCTTGTAAAAATGAATGCTAAAAATTTTCTTGACATGTAACTGGGGAAGAAAAGAAAATACAATAGTATTTTAATGAAATAATATTTCATTTAAAAAGAATCGTATGAGACACTTTATCAAAAATTTTATCCACAGAATTCTGTTTTTCTCCCACTTTGGTAATCCTGTCAAAAAATGAAATGAACTTAGTCATCATGTTGGCATTATATGGTCTTGATCAAGGAATACCAGTTCTTTTGTAATCATTATTTCCCTTTCTAGGTGTTCTTCAATCACTTAGTTTATGATCTATTTCAGAATTTTCCTAGGAATCAAACTTAAGTTCATTGGCATATAGACTACACACTGTTCTCTATTCTTTAAAAAAAAACCTAGAAAATTATTATCTTTCTTCAATCTTTTCGTGGCTCTCCTATTTTCCAAGATCTTCCAACTGTCACTAACAATGGCTCAGAAATCCCAACAGACAGTTCTTTCAGTACCCAAAGATATAGGTCAATTGGGCCAGATGACTTGAATTAATCAAGTAGGTACTCACTTAAGGCTACCTTGCTTTTCTTGGCTATCAATTTCCTTTAAGTCATGTTTCTCCTGCCTTTGCCAGAGAAAAGGTCATTCTCTTTTGCAAAGAAAACAGAACTAAATTAGGAACTGAATAGCTCTGTCTTAAATCTCATGTCTGTTATTATCATCCCATTTACCTCAAGCAAGGGCTTATTATGTTTTTTCTCCCAATATAATAGGAAAAAAATAACTAACAAAAACTTATTTTTTTGGTTTTGTTCTTAGCTTCACTCCAGCCTCAGTTCTTTCTTAGCTCTAGTATTCCTGATGTTATTTTCATAGGACAGTTCTATAATTTTATACAACCTGTTGCCTGTCCTTGCTTCAATGTTCTATGCATTTGATTTTGGAATCTAAGTGAAGGGTTGGAGTAGGGGGCTTAGTGGTGAGCCAAGATGGCAAAGTGGAGGCAGCCACCCACTGAAATCTCTCAACATTCTTCTCCAAACAGCTTTAAAATAATGCTTCAATTCAAATTCTGAAGTGGCAGAGTCAACAAAAAGGTCAAGGTTAATATTTTTCCAGACTAAGACAAATAGGGGGTTAGCAGTAGGGGTCTGTGATACCAGGGTGAACAATAACCTAAAGAAGGGGCCCTTCATGGGTAAAGACCAAAGTATAGACCAGAAGAGCCGTGACTACACTTCACAATGGATCACACCATCTTGGAAGCATCAAAAATTTGTGGAGCCCAGAACTAGCTCCAAAAAAAAGCAGTATAAAAAAGGCTGAAGTAACTCCCACCATTTTGCCCCCAATGAGCTAAGCCTAACTTTAACATAAACTTCAAAATCAAAAAATAGGTTGAAAAAATGAGCAAATAACAAAAATAGAATTTGATCATAAAAAGCTACTATAATAGCAGTGAAGACCAAGACAACAACATGAAAATGGCAACAAGCAAAGCCTCCAAGAAAGATTGAATTAAGCACAAGCCCAACAAGAATTCCTGGAAAAGTTCAAGAAAGTGATGAATGGTAGAGGGAAAACTGGGAAAAGAAATGAGAATGATGCAAGAAAAATATGAAAAGAGAATTAAAAGCTTGGTAAAAGAGGCAGAAAAATTACTGAAGAAAAAAACACCTTAAAAAAAACCACACATGGCCTAATGGTAAAAGAGGAACAAAAAATTCAGTGAAGAGCTCCTTAAAAAGCAGATTGGGCCAAATGGAAAAAGAGAAATAAAAATTCACTGAGTAAAATAATTCCTTAAAAATTAGAATCGGGAAAGTGAAGAAAATAAAGTCAAAGGAAAGGGGGAAAAATAGAATAAAATGAGAAATATTTCTGTGGAAAAATAACTGACCTGAAAATTAGATTGAGGGGAGACAATTTAAAAATTATTAAATTACCTGAAAGCCATAAAGAAAAAAGGGTCTACACATCAAATTTCAAGAATTTATAATGGAAAACTACCCTGATATCTTAAAACTGTAGGGTGAAATAGGAATGGGGGAAAAAAAAAAGAACATTAGCCACTTCCTAAAACAGATCCCAAGAAATATTTATTGTTTATTAATTTATTTTAAACTTAAATAGCAAAACTTAAATAGCAATAAGAAAGGAAAAGAAGCATATTATAAACTTAAATACAAAATAAGAAAAGGGAAATAAAAGTATTGGCATGTGCAGCATGTAAAAAAGGATGCAGAACAAACAGCAACAAATTTCCATTTCAAGAAAATCTACATAATAAATACTACACATTATGTTCAAAGCTGTCCTTTTCTTTGCTTCCTTGTGAGTTTTCTTTTGTTCTCTGATGTATACTTTTTACTTTGTTCTTTTTCTCCCTTCATTCTAAAAAGAAGGCTACAAATAACATATACATATAACGTGTGTATGTATGCCCATGTGTGCACATATGCATATACACATACATATATACATGCAAACATAATATATACACACATACATGCACACACATATACATATATATACTTAGATATCTATAATTACACTCATATACTGACATATACATTCATATGCATCTATGTAAGATTGTACTATACTTGTTTGTCCTCTGTTTCTCTGAGGGTGGAAAACATCTTCCTTCATTAGTCCAAGTCTTTCTTTATTTTTCTAAGTCCACCAAATTATTTCCTACGCCACAGGAATATTCCAACCTTAAGCTTCTAGTTATTTTAAATAGTCTAAAATGATATCAATTTGTATGGCTGACATATAGTAGTTTCCCTATTTTTCTCTTTTAATTAAACATTTTAGCTTTAACTTTGTCTGATGATTACTAACCCTGTTTTTTTTTCCATAATAAATTATACTTCTGATCTTTATTTTATGCTTGTGTGTCTCTTATTTCCTATCCCTCCTGACTCCTCTACTTTACTTCTACCAGTACCTTGTGCCTTCCTATTACTTAACCCAACTCCCCCCTTCAAGGATCCCTCCCTTATTCTAACCTTTGCCGTCTTGTTTCTATATTAAGACTTTTATAGCTTTCCATATATGTGTGTGTGTATGTTATTCCCTCTTTATCTCATTGTCATTAATCTGTCCTTTTATAACTCCCCCCCTTATTGTATTCCCTCACCCTCTTAATTTTTTTACAAATTTAGAATACTTTTATTCCCTCCTAAATGCATATATTGTTCTTTCTTTAACCCAGGCCTGATGTATATAGAGTTCCTTCTAAAAAAATCCCTCCCTTATCCTCTTCCTCCCCCCATCCCCTTAGCTTTTTATTTCTTTCTAAATGTAGAAGACTTTCATGTACTTCTAGATATGTATGTATTTTTCCCTCTTTAAACCATTCCTGATGAAAATAGGGTTTTAGAACTAACAGCTCTCCTCCCCCATCTTATTCCTCTGTGTCAGTTCTTCCTCATGCACCTTATTTATGTAAGATAATTACTCCTTTTACCTTTTCCTAAATGGCTTTACTTTTTAGAATAATGTCATACCCAGGTCTACCCCAATCTTTCCTTCAA
Source organism: Phascolarctos cinereus (assembly GCF_003287225.1). Classification (NCBI taxonomy): domain Eukaryota; kingdom Metazoa; phylum Chordata; class Mammalia; order Diprotodontia; family Phascolarctidae; genus Phascolarctos; species Phascolarctos cinereus. Next base: position 178,438,995 of record NW_027556180.1, on the reverse strand, counting down.
ACTATCCAATTACTAATAAAAATCTTAGACAGATTTCCTCCTATGAAAAGTAAATTGTCTATCCTTATTGAGTCCCTTATAATTACTCTTTGATGTGTACCTTACATTTCTCTTGGATCTTGTATGTCAAATTTTCTATTTAGTCCAGGTGTTTGTTTTGTTTTGTTTTTTGTCAACAAAATCCTGAAAGTCTGGCAATTCATTGAATATCCTCTATTTTTTTAACTCAGGATTATGCTTAACTTTGTTGGGTATGATATTTTCAGCCATAACTCCAGTTGTTTTGCTCTTCAATATATAGTGTTCCTAGACCTATGGTCTTTTAGTGTCACTGCTGCTAGGTTTTATGTGATTTTAATCATGGCTCCAACATATTTGAATTTTTTTCTTGTTGCTCATAATATTTTCTCCTTGAGCTGGGGTTTTGGAATTTGACTATGCTATTCCTATAGGTTTTCCCCATAGGATCTCTTTCAGGTGGAGATCAGTGGATTTTTTCTATTTCTACTTTCCCTCTTGTTCTAATACTTAAGGGTATTTTTCTTTAATTTTTTTCTTGTATTATTATATCAAGATTCTTTTTTTTTATGGTAGTTTTCATGTAGTCCAATTATTTTTGTGTTTTCTCTTCTTGATCTGTTCTCCAGATCACTTGTTTCACATTCTCTTCTGTTTTTTTATTCTTTATATTTTATTTTATTATTTATTGGTCTCATAACTTCCTTGGCTTCCCCTTGCCCAAATCTAATTTTCAAAGAGCTGTTTTCTTCCTTAAGATTCTGGATCTCTTTTTCTAGGTGGTTGACTTTCTGTTCATAATCTTCTCATCTTTCTTGGATTGTTCTTATTTTTAAAAAAACTTTTCCTCGATCTCTCACTTTATTTTTAAAGTCTTTTTTTCTTTTTAGTTTTTCTATGATTTCTTTTTGGGCAGATGAACATTTAACATTACTCTTTGAGGTAAGAGTAGGCTTTTTTGCTTCATTATCCTCCTCCAGGGATCAACCCTGCTCTTCTCTGTTACCATACTAACTTTCTAAAGTTCGGTTCTTTCTCCTTTGCCTGCTCATTTTTTTAAATTTCTAGCAGCTTATTATTGTAATCACTTCTAGTCCTGAGGGATGGGGGATGTTGCCTCTGGCCTCAGGTCCTCCTTCACTTCTCCCCTCTGACCTGGAACCAAAACCAAGAATTCTACCCTCCTGTAAGCGCCCACAGCCAGTGGTATCTCCTCTTCACTGCTCGACTACTTCTCCAGTCACCGAGCACTAGCTTGTTCTGGTTCTTTCTCACCCAGGACAACATCTCAGCAGCACAGCTGGGCCTGGAGTCCCTTACCAGCAGAGGTTCCCTCAATCTTACCCCACTCAGATGCCCAACTCTCTACATTGTCCAGGAGGTAAAAATTCCTGTGGCTGGGACCAAAGCAACTTCCTAACCCAGCTAGTCCCAGGGCTCACCTCTGCTTGCTGTTTCAGGGAAACTAGCCTAGAGGTGTTTACACTTCACAGGGAAAAACTTCTTCCTGGCATTTTTCTTTGGATCTTCTGGTTCTCCCAGGAGGACCACTGTTCTGCCCTAACTCTTATTTATTTGTACCACTCTATGTTTGCCTTGAGGTGCTATTTTATCTTGTTTGTGGGGGAAATCTGGAGAGCTTGGAATATTCTGACCTACTCCACCATCTTCTAGAATTCTCTGTTACCTCTAGAGGGTGAAATTAGAACTGAAAAAAAACAAAACAAAACAAAACACTGATCACCTCCTAAAAGAGATCTCAAAATTAAAATTCCCCCAAATATTTATAATCAAATTCAAGCACTCTCAGGTAAAGGAGGAAATATTGCAAGCAGCTGAAGACAATTCGAATAGCATGGCTCCATAGTCAGGATCACACAAGACTTAGCACCTTCCAATTCAAAGGTACAGAAGGCTTGGAATACGATACTCTGGAAAGCAAAGAAGCTAGGATTACAACCAAAAATAACCTACCTAGCAAAAGCAAGTATAATTAAGAGGGGGAAATGGATATTTAATGAAATAGAGGACTTTCAAGCATTTCTGATGAAAAGACCCAGAGCTGAATAGAAAATTTAACATTCAAACACAAGACTCAAGAGAAATGTAAAAAGGTAAACATGAAAGAAAAATCATAAGAGATATAATAAGGTTAACCTCTTTACATTCCTAAATTAGGTGATAGATGTAACTCCTAAGAACTTTATCATTATTAGGGCAGTTTGAAGGAGTTTACATAGACAGAGGGCATAGGTGTGAGTCAATTATGTTAGGATGATCTCTAAAAAAGGTCAGGGTTGAAAAAGAGGGGTGCATTAAGAAAAGGGAGAAAGGAGAAAAAGAATGAAAAAAATTATCTCACATAAAAGAGGTGCACAAGGAAGATCTTTTTTAGTGGAGGACAGTATGGGAAGGGAGAGGTGAGCGATGCTTGAACCTCATTCTCATCTAAATTAATTCAAAGAGCAAAGAATATATTTGGGTATGGAAATCTAACCTACTCAACAGGGAAGTAGAAAAGCAACGGGTTAAGAAAAAATATGGTGATAAAAGGGGGGTAGATTAAGGGAGGCAACAGACAAAAGCAAAACAGACTTTTGAGGTGGGACAATGTAAAATGAAAGAGAGAAAATTAAACAAAAGAAAATAGGATAAAGGAAAATACACAGTAATCATAACTGTAAATGTGAATGTGATGAACTCACCCATAAAACAGAAGTAGAAAACAGAATGGATTAGAAACTAGAATCCAACAATATGTTGTTTGTAAGAGACATATTTGAAACAGAAAGACACACACATAGTTAAAATAAGGGGCTAGAGCAGAATCTATTATACTTCAGCTGAAGTGAAAAAGGTCGAGGTAGGGATCATGACCCCAGACAAAGCAAACATAAAAGAAGACCTAATTAAAAGAGATAATCAAGGAAACTACATTTTGACAAAAGGCAACAAAGATAATGAAGTAATATCAAACATTTTTATAGCAAGTTTCTCTGATAAAGGAATCATTTCTCAAATATTTAAGGAACTGAATCAAATTTGTAAAAATAAGAGCCATTCTCCAATTGATGAACGGTTGTTGTTTTGTCCTTCGTTCTTAAAGAGGACATCAAGAAGGTGATACCATGATTTGCAAGTGAATTGGATTTAAGTGAGGGAGGGCTGTGCAAAGTCACCAGCCTCACTCTCTTCTCAGGAACCATCTGGGTCCAGTAGTAAAAAACAGATCAGGACTATTGGAGATGGCCAGGGATGCAGTGGGAGACCTTGGCCTTTTTTATGTTAAGATCTTTCCCAGGTCTCAATCTGACTGAGGCAATTTCCATTCAGTGATTAAGGCTAGGTAGGAAATGAGGAAAAGAATGGCCTCTTACCTAGTTGAAAAAATCAATCTGAGAGGGAAAGATCCTCAAAGTTTCTGGACAAAACAGAAACAATTGCTATTTGCACTCACTCTGAGCCACTAGAGCCAAACAATGACAAAGTGGGGCTTGGGCTGGGACAAAGGAAGGAAGGAGGGAAGGAAGGAGAGAGGGAAGGAAGGAAGGAAGGAAGGAAGGAAGGAAGGAAGGAAGGAAGGAAGGAAGGAAGGAAGGAAGAGAGGGAGGAAGGGAGGGAGGGAGGGAGGAGAGAAGGAAGGAAGGAAGGAAGGGAGGAAGGGAGGGGGGGAGGAAGGAGGGAAGGAAGGGAGGGAGGAAGGGAGAAAGGGAGGAAGGAGGGAAGGAAGGAAGGAAGGAAGGAAGGAAGGAAGGAAGGAGGGAGGAAGGGAGGGAAGGAAGGAAGGAAGGAAGGAGGGAGGGAGGGAGGGAAGGAAGGAGGGAGGAAGGGAGGTAAGGAGGGAAGGAGGGAAGGAGGGAAGGAGGGAAGGAAGGAAGGAAGGAGCTGTGTCGTCTACTAGAATCGGCAGTTTGGTCCCAGTTGGACAATGTAGCTCCCTCCTTTCTTTCCTTCCTTCCTTCCTTCCTTCCTTCTTCCTTCTTCCCTCCTTCCTTCCTTCCTTCCTTCCTTCCTTCCTTCCTTCTTTTCTTCTTTCCTTCCTTCTTTCCCTCCTCACTGATAAATGGTGAAAGGATATGAACAGGCAAGTTTCAGAAGAAGAAATAAAAGCTATCTATAATTATATGAAAAATACTCTAAATCACTATTGATTAAAGAAATACTAAATAAAACAACTTTGAGGTAACATCTCACACCTATAAGAGATGACAAATGCTGAAAGGTATATGATTAAAAAGGCACATAAATGAATTGTTGGTGGAGTTGTGGACTAGCCCAATCATTCTAAAGAACAATCTGCAACTATGCCCAAAGGGCAATTGACCCAACAATAATACTATAAGGTCTGCATCCCAAAGAGATCAAAGAAAAATGGAAAGGACATATATGTACAAAAAATATTTATCACAGCACTTTTTTTGTGATGGCAAAGAATTGAAAGTTAAGGGATGCCCATCATTTAAGGAATGGCTAAATAAGTTGTAGTATATGATTACTATAGAATACTATTGTGCTGTAAGAAATGATGAGTGATTATTTCTGGAAAATAGGCAGACATATCTGGATTGGTGCATAGTGAAGTGAACAGAACCAGGAGATCACTGCACATAGGAATGGCAATATTGTAATGATGATACTGTGAAAGATTTAGCCATTCTGATCAATACAGTGATCCAAGACAATTATAAAATACTCTAGTTGAAAAATGCTATCCACTTCCAGAGAGATAACTGATGAACTCTGAGTGCAAACTGAAGTATAATTTTCTTACTTTATTTTTCATTCTTTCATGACATGGTTAATATGGAGAATTTTTTGCATGATTTCAAATGTATAATTGATATAATTTTGTTTGCTTTCTCAATATCTGGAGAGAACTGAAGGGAAGGAGGAAATTTGGAACTCAATATTTTTAAAAAATGTTAAAAATAAATAATTTTTAAAATGTTAAAAATCTAAGTTGTTTGATGAGTTTCCATTGTATCTACATTGATCTTTTAAGAAAAGAGTTCATTTTTTTCTTTATTGAAATTGCTTCCCTTATCTTCAGAATTTCATTCTTAAGCATCTTCCTTTCCTTCTAGGCTGACTTTCTCTGTAATATTTTAGTTCTAAGTATCCTACGTATTCTTCCTCTGGTGTCTTTTCCCATCACTTTACTTGCTCATACATCACCATTGATCTTCTAATTGGCAATTGCAGTATCCTTTTTTTTTTCAATCCTCATCCTTTTTGATCTTTCAGCAATACTGATCACTTTTGATCATACCTATGAGTTTTCTCTCCTTTGCAGCTGACAGAGAGAGAGAGACAGAAGGAGAGGGAGGGAAAGAGGAAAGGAGGGAGAGAGAGAGAGAGAGAGAGAGAGAGTAAGAGAACCTATTTTAATTTTATTTTTAATTTAAGAAAAATAACAGCATTTACATAAAATAGTACAAATAAAAAGATGAGTATCATATGAAACTACGAATCTATTATATACAACTTGATATTCTTTTTAAATATAATAAAGTTATCATGTGAATTTCTTTTTTTTTCCCTTTTTCTCTTTCCTCTCCACACCCTTATCCTAGAGATAGCTATCATTAGACACAAATATGTATACAGAGAACCTATTAAGTACTTACCAAGTGCCAGGCATTGTGCTGCATACTAGAGATGAAAATTGAAGCAAGTCTCTGCCCTCAAGGAGCTTACATTTTACTTGGATGGGGAAGACAAAAAAAAAATTAAGAGAAGATAGAAAAGATAGAGGTAGAAAGCAAGGGCTATGGTTTGAAGGATATTTTATTCTTTGTTATTGCAATGTTTAGCATAAAATTAATTCTTCATAAATACTTGACTAACTGAACTCTGTCTCATGCTACCTAAAGGATCTCTCTGTCTGAATGTATAATATCTCTCTGGTCTCTCCTCCCAAAATGGTCACAAATAAACACAGGCCTACATCTCAATAGGGTGTGGCTTACTGTATCTTTCTTATGTTTCCAAGGTTGGATTACACTGGTGGTTGGATTTGTCTAGTGCTGTGGCTTATGAGTTCCAAGTCATTTTTTCCTTAGAATTAAGTCAAACAGATTCCATTAACTTTTAAATTTACTAAGAAGGTAAGCAAGAACACTTGGAAGAAACCATCACACTCAAACCTGGGGCACATTCTCCAATAAATACATGCAGTTTTCATAGGAAGAATGAGTACAATATATGATGGTAGTGAAGTATATGCATGCATGTACGCATACACGTAGGACATGTACAAATCCCTCCCAATTCCTTGGAAGTCTTTTTTTCCCCTTTGTGAGGGCCTTCATAATGTTTCCTTTAGGTATGGGTAACTAAGCTGGTACCTGTTGTTCCATTTAGACCCTGAGGTTCTAAAAAGCTAGAACTTCTCAAGGGATACAGTTTTCTAAATAACTTCTGTGGTTATTGTTCTTTGTCCAGTCATCCTTAGTGTGTCTCGACTCCTATTTAAGATCCTCCTACTACTACAGTGTTTCCTCAGCTTGCATTCTTCTCTGACCACTGATGGGATCCACTATGGGACCTTTGACTTTCCTAAATTCATAATGTTTCCTGGACATTATCTTAAAATGATCATTTGTCTAAGAACAAATGAGAAATAAAAACAGAGAGAGAGGAAGCCATATGCTCATAGATATTGTGACTAGATAGGATACAAAGATGTCTCTTCCCCTCTCACTCAGCTCTTGGGGCAAAATCAAAGTAGTCCTGCCTCCTTACAGCCATTTTTGTATAACTATTCATTTCTAGCACACTAACCCTTAAGTTCTCATGTTTTATGCCTCTGCATCCAGTTAGAAGATTTTGACTTCGTGTGGTACTCACTCAAGTCTTATTACAGTACAATCCTTTTTACAATATTTCTCCAGTATCTAAGGCCAAGACATATCTTTTCACCACCGCTCTTCCCCCTCCTATTCTTCTGTTTCAGACTAATCTTTCTCATGCATATATGTTGCTGAATTTCTCATTTACTCATTTCCAAGTGAAATAATATATTTACGATGCCTTGAAAACCTGGAAGAACTATATCAATTTTAAGATATTATTGTTATAAGCAATGATACTTATAATTATTTATAACTCTCAAAACTCCATTGTTGATAGTCCAGGGATGAGGAGTCCATGGCCTTGAGGCCATATATGGCTCTCTAGGTCCTCAAGTGTGGACCTTTGACTGAATCCAAACTTCATAAAACAAATCCCTTTAATAAAAGGATTTATTCAGTAAACTTGGACTCAGTCAAAATGTGACACCCAAAGACTGGGAAGGCAAGTTCCATATCCATGGTTTACACAATAAAGTTCAAACTCATTAGTCTAGTATTCAATGCCCCTATAACCTAGCATCACTTTTTCTTTTATATTAGAATCAGAAAATGCATTTAGTTAGGGAAATAAGACCAAAACAACAACAATAACAATTTGAACAACAATTCTTTGAATAAATCCATTCTCCTTCTTCTCCACCCTAGTCTGCAAAGGTAGCTTACCACTCCTATCTTCAAAATGATGAAAATAAAGCAAAACCTCCACAGCCTTGGTTCAATAGCCTCTCAGAGTCCTCAGTGGTCATTCCATTCCCTGCCTATGATTTTCCATTGCCTGTGCATAGCACTGGAAGATCTTGACAGTGTCCTTAGCTTAGATTTATCTCCTTTTCACATCTTGGACAGAAGCATGAGTCCATTTACAACTATTTCTCATCAACATTTTGAATTGGGCTGTCTTGTAAATTCTATCCCATTACTTGATCTCTGCTTCTTCATCCAAGCTTCATCATGATGTCTTCTCTGTGCCTTCATTAGAGTACTCTATGACGATTCTAAGTCTTGGCCCCACTATCAACTTTGAAACTTAGGGCCTAGAGATTCCCAGAATATATAGTTTTTAAAGGTATGGGTATATGATTATTGCACAGTAAACTGAGGGATTTCCCCTCATCTGACTTCTGTAACAGAAGTTACTTTGGGTGTATCTCCTCCCTTTCACCCATTCCCTTTTCCTTCAACTTTATTTCTTCATTTTCAGTCTCAGAAGATTAAAATGTATTCCCTTGAAGAACTATTAGCCCCATTTGAAAGTTGTTTGAGCAACTCATTGAGTTCCTCAGAGGAAGAATACTTCAAAAAAAAATCTAATAACTGTTACTGTTTTATCCTATCCCTCTAGGAAAAAAGACATTGTCAGCAAATGACCAACCATGGTAATAATGTTAGCTATGTGTTCTGTTTATTTTGTTGTTGTTATTGTTAGATTTTTCTAAGTATTAAAAGGGTATATTGAAATCACCTACTATTATAGTTTTACTATCTTTCTCCCTGTCAATTGTTTAGTCTTTTTAAAAAATATTTAAATATTCTATCATCAAATGTTTATATGTTAAATATTGATATTAATTCATTGTCTATGTCAGGGTTGGGGAACCTGCAACTTTAATGCCACATGTGGCTTTCTAGGTTCTTGGATAAGACCTTTTGACTGAGTCCAAATTTTACAGAGCAAATCCTTTTATTAAGGGGATTTATTCCATGAAGTTTGAATTCAATCAAAGGGCCACACTTGAGGAGAGGGCCACATGTGGCCTCGAGGCACAGGTTCCCCACCCTCAGTTCTATGTTATCCTTTGGCAAATGAGTTTCACTGTTTATCTCTTTTAACCAATTCTATTTTTGTTATTGCCTTTTCTGAAATCACAATTCATACCCCTTCTTTTTTTAGTTTAGTTAGTGCATGATAGATTTTACTTCATCCCGTTATTTTAGCTCTGTGTGAATCGTATGTTTCAAATGCATTTCTTATAAACAGCATATTAGTACATCCTGCCTTCTAATTCATTATGCTATATTCTTCCATTTTATGAGTGAATTCCCTCCTATTTACATTAGCAGTTATGATTCTTAATTGTGTATTTCCTCCAAAGATCTCATATTTTCCCTCTATTTGCCCTGTGATCTGCTTCACAAAGAAGAGTGTAATGAGAGGAGAGTGTGCTTAGCACTAGACCTCTATGCTTGAGGCAAGCAGCTTAATCTCCCCAATTCTTTCTTTTCTTCCTTTCATCAATACCATATCCATAGTTGTTGTTGTTATTGTTTGCTATTTTTCCTTATAAATACCTCTTTGTAAGATACCCTAACAGCTTAGAGTTCATTTTACCTATGATTACTTACCCTGAATCTAGCCTACCTCTTATTTCCTCTTCTATTTTCTTGATGTGCCCTCCTTAATCCCTGTTGCATTGAATGTTTTATATCAATGTGTGTGTGTGTGTTTGTGTGAGTGTGAGTGTGTGTGTGTGTGTGTGTGTGTGTGTGTGATTTATATCCTCCAGAAGAAAGTCAGGTTCAAGTCATGTCTGCTATCTGAACTTTTACTCCTTTTTTCTATAATCTGCTATTTGTGTATCATAACTATATGAGATAAGTCCTTCCACTCTTCCTCCTCCTTCTTCTCCAATATAGTCCTCTATCTCTCCTGCTCTTTATTAAAGATAATCAAATATAACAAACCCACTCCAAGGTCCTTTATTATTTAAGTCCCTCTATGACCCTTGATAATTTTAGGATTCTGAGGGGATGTGTGTAATATTTCCTTTTAGAATATAAATACTTTATCTTGTATAGTCCATTCTGATTACTAACTCATATTTTCCTTTATATCTTTACTCCTATGTTTGCATTTCAGAGTTTCTCTTCAGCTTTGGTATTATCATCAGGAATGACTGAAGGTCTTTTTTTCCCTACTTATTAAATTGTGCATAACCTTAGTCCCATAAATACCAACCATTCTGGAAAGCAGTTGGGAACTATGCACCTCAAGTTACTATACTATATATAATATTGTACATACTATTTTACCTAGTGATAATACTGCTTGGTCTTTATGCTAAAGAAATTTATAGCAGTTCTTTTAATGCTGGCAAAAAAAAAATTGGAAACTAAAACGGTGCCCATCATTTGGGAAATGGCTATGTCTCAAATGGTCTTGCTCCACATTAGCTTGGGTCTTATCACTGTATTCTGTAGATATTGAGTACCTTGTTCCTCAAGGATCTTAGGAAAGCTGGAAACTTTCCATGTACTCAGTGTGGTCTGATATAGGTCTGATATAGACTGGAGTCAGGAAGACCTATGCACATGTTATGAGCTTCCCAAGACCCCAATGTGATTTACACAATGGCAACACTGGGTAAAACTCCAATAGACAATTGTTGGCCCCATTAGATTGGTGGAAGGTGCTGCAGATTCAAAGCAACAGAGCTACTGTCCCATGCCTATTCCACAGTTCTTGCCTTGGTCACTAAATCATAGCCCAAATTTGAATTATTGGACTGGATAAATGGTCAAATATTGTTCCTTCTTAGATTTTCTAATGACAACTTACTTTGATGCTATTTTTCGATCTTGGTTGTTATAGTTGTTGGGAGAGCCACACTATAGTGCTAGCTCCTACTCCACCATCTTTGCTATTCTCATAACTATTTTTAATTATGCTTCATCTGTGACCAACTGTGTGATGATGTTGATCAAGTCACTTAATCTCTCTGGACTTTAATTCCCTTCTGTTATTGAGGGGCTTAGAAAGAAATGGTCTCTAATGTCCCCCGGTTCTAAATCTACAACCCCATTTTATAGTTTATGTCATTGTGGATGAACAAGTGGAATTGGGTTTCAGCAACCTCAGGGGCAAGAAAGGGGAGGATAAGAGAGAAAAATTGAGGACTTGTAGGCAAAATGAGTGGTAGTTATATTCTAGACAGAAAAAGGATCTGGAAAATTTCTTCTTCTATTTGCCCCTTTACCTTTTTCCATATTGATCTTTCTAAAATGTAAAAAAAAAAAAAAGTGGTCACCAAAATAGATTACTGACAACGGATATAAGCTATGTGTTTTTTGCATCTGGCTTAATTTTTGAGCAACATGCTAGGTATTACAAGACCTTTTCACAGAAAGAGATACAATCCCTGTACTTAGTTTGAACACGTATAGCTTAATCACATTTTAAATTTGGAGAGATCTGCCTTTTCCTATCCTTAGTTAATATCATTTTCCCATTGTGTTATCAGTCTGATTGTTGGGTAACAAAGCATAATTAAATGTTTTGATCAATCTAAGACTTATAGGTACAGAGTAGTGGTATATTGAAGTTACTCACCATAGGTCATGTTTTAAAAAACTAATTTATTTCAAATGGGAACATTTTGTGAATAAGAAATTTAAATATTGAAAAGAGGAATTAGTCACTTTCTTTTTCATTCCAATATGTTTTGCTAATTATGTGGCATAGTTCTGAGAACTGTGGTTTCTTAAAAACAAATTACTACCTTTTCTTTATTTATCTCTTCTCACACTGACTTTCCTTAGCACTTACTATCTACATCATATATGGTTAGCATATGATTATCCCTAATTTAATGCTTTATGTCTTTCCCAAATTTGTTCACATGTATGACTCTGATCACCCTCAAAAAATATAAGCACCTTGAGGGCATCCCAGTGCCCATCACTAGTATCTCATTTAATAGCTCATTTCAATAAATTCCATTTTGATGAAGTTTATATTTGTCATATCATAGCACTTAGAGATTCTCTATAAGGAGAGAGACAGAGGATACAAACATATTTTGGAAGTTGTTTCCAAGGAATCACTGTGTTTTGGAAGATGAAAATGAGAGGAAAATATTTAATGAACTCTGTATTTAATACAAACAAACATACACACACACACACACACACACACACACACACACAAGATATTCTCTCACCCCATCTTGTGCCCAGCCCCTCAATGTAAATCTATATCTATGGCCCCATCTCCCAGAAGTATTTTTCTCCAAATTTCAGCTGGTGAATAATTTAAATCTCTCATGATTCAAGAAATTGATACAATGTAATTTGTTATGATAATCCTTGAATTTTTTAAGTGAATGATGCCTTCATGAGAAAGGCCAGGTGATAGTAATTGATAAAGATTGATAGATTATAATGTCAAGAGAATAGGACAATTTGGTAGTACTCCAACTGATAACACATGAATCCAGCAAAACTTTTCCTGCCTTCCAGTTATGCCTCATGTCAAAGTACAGTAGCCTTTAAGCCCTTAAACTACAGAAGGAAATGGAACCATGCATTCTTGGAGGAATCGTTCGCTATTATCTCTTTCTTCCTTTTCTCTTTTGTGCTTTATTGTTACTTGAAAATGTTTCAAAACTGTTTAAGCCATTATGCTGTCAAAAATGTCTTTTCAATCTCATACCAGTATCTTCTGACACTCTTAAAACAATTAACAGTGAGAAAGACAACTAGTGTGGGTATTACTCAGCTAAGACAACTCATCACTTCTTTCTAACATGTCTCCCTTATTTTTAGAAAAACTAATATGTTGAGTCTTAGAAATGGGCCTGTAATTTTTCTTTCCATTGGACATGGAATACTGAATAAAATGAATAAATCTAAATGCTCAAACTAGATATTTCTCCTAATTTTCCAATTTCTGTCAATGAAGTTATCTTATATTTATTTTACTTAGATTATGTATTTACTTATCTATAAACATATTATTTCCTCTCAGTGAAATATGTACTCCTTGAAGTAAGGTTTTTCATTTAGTCATTGTATTCCCAATACCTAGCACAGGACTTGACAAGCAGAAAGCAAATGCCTTTTAAATGCATGTTGAATCAAGTTGTATTAAATTCTCCTTGGTTTCATTTCTTTTGGATATCTCTTTCTGCTTACTCTAAACAAGTCTGCCTATTTGTCTTTACCCAAGATGTTATACTTTAGCTAGGTCTAACAGATAAGTGACAAAGTGGTTAGAGCCTTAGACTGGAGTCAGGGAGACCTGAGATCAAATGTGGCCTCAGACACTTACTAGCTATGTAAACCTGAGCAGGTCACGTGAGGCCTACTTCATTTCCCTCAACTATAAAATGGCGATTAGGGTAGCTCCTGTCTCACAGGGTTGTTCTGAGGATCAAATTAGGTGATATTTGTAAAGTGCTTAGAACAGTACCTAGCATAAATGCTTGACCCTTTCATTTTCCCCATCCATATCCTAAGCAGAGAATAGTATAGGGAACCACTCAAAAAATATTTAAATACCTATGTTATGCCTGACACTGTGGGTAGGCTTTAGAATAGAAAGATTAAAAATGATAGTTCTGCCTTTAAGGAGTTTACATTCTAATGAGCAATACAGCATGTAAACAAAATGAATACAAGGTAATTTTAAGCAATTCAATTGAGTTTCCTCAACTGCAAAATTGAGATCATAATAACATCTGCTTTCAGGGGTTGTTGTGAAGATCAAATAGATAGATCAAATAGATCTTCACAAGGCATTTAGCACAGTGTCTGGCACACTGCAGGCACTTATAAATGTTTTCTCCTTTTCTCTCTTACTATCCCCATTTTACAGATGAGGAACCTGAATCTCAGGGAGGTTAAATGATTTGTCTAGAATCATATAGTTAGTATCTAAGGCAGGATTCAAACTCAATTATTTCTGATTCCAAGTCCAGCATTATCCACTATATCACCAGCTAGATGATTTTTTGTGTTAGACATTGTGCTAGGTAAGAGTACAAAGAAAAAAATGAGACAATTCCCACCCTCAAAGAGCTTTCAAACTCTTGGAGAGAAATAACATGTACATAGAAAATCAAATATAAAATATATTTGTTATCCCAAAAGTCTTAGTGCACTTTAAGCTTTAACAATTCAAATTGATTATTTTTCCTCTGAATTCCTTTTTCATTCTGAATCTGCATTCAAAATTCTCAGTTACTGAATTCTGAATTCATAATTCTGAATGATTGAATTATTTTTCCTTATTTAGATATGTTTTCAGGTATAGATAATATTTTGAAGAAAAGTATTTTCTTAATTTGAGGAAAAGACATTCTTATTATATCCAGGGAGTTGTTTCCTGATATCTTCTCTATCCATAGATTTAAAATTCAATTTAGTACCCTATATTTCTCCATATTCTTACCACTGATGCTTTTTATAAATCAAGATAAGTCTAATGACCCACTGCTAGTATGTATGAAATGTTCTTTTAATTTCCCCCATTAGTGATGATGACTTTGTGTTGCTTTTTCCTGCTTCATATGTTGTTGTTGTTCAGTCATTTCAGTCCTATCTGACTCTTTGTGACCCCATTTGGGATTTTCTTGACAAAGATACTAAGGTGGTTTGCCATTTCCTTCTCCAGCTTTTTTTACAGATGAGGAAATGAGTCAAACAGGGTTAAGTGACTTGTCCAGGGTCACACAGCTAATAAGTGTCTGCATTTGTTCTCAGATCTTCCTGACTCCAGGATCTACCCTGTATCCACTGAGTCATCTAGCTGCCACCTAGCCACTTTTTCTGTAGTACTCTCTTAAACAATGGTCAGTAACACTGCCAGGTGAAGTTAAGCACACAGTCCATGATGGCTATGTAGCTTTATTTGGAATCGAATGAGTGATTTTTGGTATAATTTATTTCTTATTCTTTAACTAACTTAACTAACAACCTCAGCTGTCACCACCTCTAACCACTAAATCCAGATAAATCCAGATATTACTATTGGAGGTCACATGGCTTTGAACATCATCATTCTACCCTTCCTCTCTTTGTTCTTTTTTGATCTAGAACAAATCAGACTTACTCATATTTTTCCATTTGCAAAATGAAGACAATAAGAACCAGAACCAGTTTAAAATTTTCAATATATTAAAGACTCATACAGTTCCCATCTCCTTTGAACCTTTTAAATCACTTTTTAAAATAGTATGTTATTACTGAAACAGAATGCAGAATGCAGGACTAATTGTCCGAAGATATTACTAACTGTATATGTTAGAGCCAGAAATAAATTTGGGAAATATTGATTCTCACTCTAGTCCTATATTCTCTAAATTATCCTTCCTTCATAGCCTGATTTCTTTTTAATTCATGAAGAACAAGTACAGAATTACAAAGTATAAACCAATGTATTCAGAATTGTAGATAAAATACAATTGTTTCAATTTAGACTTTTCCTTTTTTTTTTAGCACCTAGCATTTCCAAAAAAAATCTTTGCATTTCTTTCAAATAGTTCAAAAATTATGCTACTTTTTAAGATGCTCCTTTTTTACAATTAGCATCCCACATACTCATCAAGAAGGATGGGAAAAATCATGACACGTCCATTTGTAGATGAAGAAATTGAGACAATAAAAGGTGGAGAGTCTTCCAAGGTCATAAATCATACAGTAGTGCTATCAAGACTAAGAATCAGACCATACTGACTTCAATACCTAAATCATAGTAAGAAAAAGAAGGAAAAGTCAGATTCTGGTGTGTAATGTCTTCAAATGTTTGCAACTAAACTACAACTTTTAGAATAATAAAACTTAAGTGCTCAGACTGTGAGCTCACCAAAAGGTACTTAGGAAAAAATTATAGAAAGTCACAATAGTACAATTACTATATAACATTTAATTATTAGAACAAATATATTCTGTAATTTTTGGTGCTCATTGGAAGATTAATATTCTGAGACTTTATGCTGTATTTGTGCCTATATCCTTCGTTATTTAGATACAACCAATATAAATTGAAAACTGAATGCTCACTTTAGGCCAGGTTCTTGTATCCCTTCAACCCAGTGTTGAAGCTGTTTGGTGATGATCATGTCACTCATCTACTCAAAAGTTTTTCCTTGTTCTCCGGTATTTAATAAATAAAGTATAAACTCCTCAATCTGTCATTCAAGGCCTACCAAAAACTGGTTCAAACCTACCTGTCCTACCTTATCGTACGCTGTTATTTTCCTGTACATGCTCTGAACTCCAAAGAGAATGACTCACTGTTTTCTATTTTCCTTTTTTAATAATATGTTATTTTGGGGGCAGCTAGGCGGCCCAGCAGATAGAGTACCAGGCCTGGAGTCAGGAGGACCTGAGTTCAAATGCAGCCTCAGATACTTGATATTTACTAGTTGTGTGACCCTGTGTCACTTAACCACAACTGCCTTGCCAAAAGAGAGAGAGAGAGAGAGAGAGAGAGAGAGAGAGACAAAGAGAGATTTCCAAGAGAAGAATTCAAAAGGGAAGCACAAATTTTAAAAAATAATAATAATGATAATATTTTATTTTCCCCCAATTATATTTAAAAACAATTTTAAACATTTGGGTTTTATTTTGTTTTGTTTTGATTTCCAAATTCTATCCTCTTCCCTCCCTCCTGCCTGAGATGGTAAGCAATCTGACATAGGTTATACATTAGCAATCATGTAAAACATTTCCACATTAGTCATTTTGTGGAAGAAAACTTGAACTAGGAAGGAAGGAAGGAAGGAAGGAAGGAAGGAAGGAAGGAAGGAAGGAAGGAAGGAAGGAAGGAAGGAGGGAGGGACGGAAGGAATGAAGGGAGGGAGGGAGGAGGAGGGGAGAGAGAGAGAGAGAGAGAGAGAAAGAGAGAGAGAAAGAAAGAAAGAAAGAAAGAAAGAAAGAAAGAAAGAAAGAAAGAAAGAAAGAAAGAAAGAAAGAAAGAAAGAAAGAAAGAGAAAGAGAAAAAAAGAAATAGTATGCTTCAGCCTGTATTCAGATGCCATCAGTTCTTTCTCTGGAGGCAGATATCATTTTCCATCATGAGTCTTTTGGAGTTGTCTTAGGTCATTGCATTGCTGGGAAGAGCTAAGTCTATCAAAGTTGGTCATCGCACAATGTTGCTGTTACTGTGTACAATGTTCTGCTGCTTCTGTTCACTTCGCTCTGTATCAGTTCGTGTGTTTTCTAACCCTGTACCTTCTCACTCTTTGCTCCTTCTGATCTGGAATGGACCCTCTTCCACCACATCTATGTCTATCTCTTTAAGACTTCTTCAAGGTAGAATTTGGATGCCACTTCTTTCAGGAAAGACTCCTTAGTCCTGCCTCCCCCTACCCAGGGAAAAGTGATTTCTTCTTCAGCTTTTGTTTAATTTATCTTTGTATTTCTCACATTCTCCATTGTTTCAGGTATTTAGGAATATATATATTTTATCTATTTGTTATGGGTTTGATGTATTTTATATCTATATTTGTACCCATCACAATGTGTTTACATAGTAATCACTTCAAAAAAAAGATGTTTCTTGAAATTGAGCTGGTTCATATACAAGTGCCCATTAAATGAATGATAAATCTAACAAAGCTAAAGAAGGATGACAGTGGCAGTCATGATGAGGACAATATTTTGCCATTATATAATACTTTACAATTTTCAAAGCACTTTTGTATGCATCATAATTAATTGTGTTAAGTACCCTTTAGTATATATGCTGTATTCTACAGCATCTCACTGATGTGTCAAAGTCTACATAGGGTGGGACAGGTCTGGGGGAAGTAGTGGGCTTTTGTAAAGTCAGACAAGGAGCCTGAGCCATAGCTCAATAATTTATGAGTTGAAGTTCCAATAGTAATGGTCTGGAAGTCAGGAAGCCAAAGAACAAATAAGGAGTGTCTGGTTATCAAGCAATCAGCCAGTCAATTAACAAGCATTTATTAAGTGCTTACTATGTGCCAGGTGCAATGTTAAGTGCTTGAGATGATGGGGTACTTGGGTCCCAGCAGTTCCTGACCTCAAGAAGCTTATATTCTTATGAGGGAGATGACATGTATATAAATGTATATAAATAGATATACACATGAATGAAAGGTAACTACATTGGGTCAGCTAAGTGGCACAGTAGATAGAATGCTGGGCCTAGAGTCAGGAAGACTCCTCTTCCCGAGTTCAAATCAGGCTGCAACACTAGTACTGTGTGACCCTGGCAAGTCACTTAACCCAATTTGCCTCAATTTCTTCATCTGTCAAATGAACTGGAGAAGGAAATGGCAAACCACTCAAGTATCTTTGCCAAGAAAATTTCAAATGGGGTTATGAAGAGTCAGACACAACTGAAATGACTGAACAACAAAGAAAATTTAAAGAGGGAAAGTTTAGAAATGTTCTTTGTGACAATGAGGATTTCAGGTTCTTAAATCAACCTCTTATCAAATCTTATCTGTGCTCAGCAATAAATCAAGGGGGGTAGAAGCTAGGAGATTATCCCAGATGAGATTAAGAACAACAGAGTTTAAGAGCTAAAACCAGCAAAACCCAGAATCCAGAGTTATACAGTTCAAGAATAAGAACAGACAAGTGAATCTAAACCTGAGAAAGGGATTGTTTTCTCTCTAAATTCTCTGATACTTTCTCATGCGTATAGAGCTATTGATTCCACAAACGTGAACAAGGAAAAATAACTTCTCATATTTCAATAGCACTTTAAGATGTATGAAGTACTTTCTTCTCAACTCTATGAACTATCTTTCTAGTCCTGTAATTCTCAACTTACATATGAAGAAACTGAGGCTCACCTCACCAGCCTAGTCTCACCTAGCTAGTAGGCAGCAGAACCAGGAAATAGACTCAGGTCCTCCAACTCTGAATTTTAACTTCTCTCCACCAAATTGTAGTATTTACTAGTAATCCAAGAGGAAACATACTACATAACTTTCAGTCTGCACTCATCCTAGCTGGAGTAAATAGAGGAGAAATGTGACTACAGGCAGGCTTGTAAACCAGTTTAGCAAAGCTCACTGCATTTTGGTGTTTACTTCTAGTTTAAAGTAGATGGTAGTCATCCTGTTGTCATTATCATGCACTGGAAAATACATGTAAGCACGTTGTATAGGTGTGTGTATAGGCATGTACAAGGCAAATTTGACCCAAGGGAAAATAAGTTTGAATATTTAAGGCAAATACTCTTAATTTGTAAATAATATGGACAGATGTGTTGGTTACTACTGGTAGCTAATAAAAATACACATATACATATATGTACATATATCACACATACATACACATACATATATAGATATGCACACATATGTAAGGTGGCATACTTTATCATTTGTAATCTTATTTTAACTCTTTATTACCTTGGATCTTTGTAATTGGTTTGCTAAAATCTTGTCATGGAAAAACAAAATGTTTAAAAAGGAATGGAAGCAATGTTCAAAGTCAAATGTTCCACAGTGCATTAATATAGAGTATGTAAATTCCAGAGTAAGTTGTGCATACAAATATGTTACTGAAAGCTAGGTGAGAGACTATAATACACATTTGTGAGAAGTATTTGTATATAAAACTTATATAACTTCAATCTCTCCTAGAATGATTGTCATTTGGGAAAGGGGGAGGGAAGAGAAGAGACATTTTAAAGTTTATCCATTTTCCTAGGTAACAAATGCTTCCTGAGTTAAACAGAAATGACTCAGTCCAATTACTATGTGATGTAGTAAATTGATTAAGTGCATTTGGATAAAACTCACCTAAAGAAATTATTCAGGACTACACACAAAAAAAATGGAGAATTTTTGTTCCAGAACTTACTTCTTGTCCTCCCCCACCCCCAACTCCCTGCTGAAACGTGTATGAATTAGTCTCCCAAGACCAAAATGAAAATTCTGCATTAACTACCCTTTGCAGCTTTTAGCTCAATGAATATATAAGTTGTATGTTTATACTTATAAACATGTCAGTTGTGTGCCTAATTCTTTATAGAGAGACTTTGGTTTCATCTTTGGAAATTCCAAGAGAGAGGAAATACTTGTCCTTGACATTTCATTTATTAGACAGTGGGTGGCACCATCTTAAGGAGTAGATGATATGTGGTTGCATTTTGGCTCTATTTTCTCTATTTGGGCTACAAACTATACCAAAACTGTGAAGGGCTTACCGCATTAGTAATTAATAGGGTCCCATTATGCTAACTATCATACAACTTAGGACATCTTAGAGGAAAGATGAGAGAGGAATAATTTGAAGTAATTTTCTTGTAATCATGCCAATCACTTCAACAAAGTAGTTATTAAATGAAACAGTATTATGATGAATTATAGGACATCTAACATTGAATACCTTTTCTTATCAGCAGCTTATGGT